>NC_088926.1:20550000-20565000 GCF_038396675.1 Hydra vulgaris | reverse complement strand
TTTTGCTTTTTTATTTCAATCTCAAACTTTTGTTTAACCAAATTGCCACTAGTTCCTCGTTTTGCATTTTTTTTTAAGTTGGAATAAGACTTGTGCAAATTAAAAAGTTTTTTAACTAAAACTAAATCAGTTAACACATCAAATCCAGCTTTAATTCAGGATCTCTTGATTTTAGACAAAATGCATTCATAACAACTATCTGAGCATCTTAAAAAAGTTTTTTTAAGGGGACAAGCAATTATATTTGGTATTGTGCAGATTGACATTGCTGGTCATATATTAAGTGTTGAAGAATATCCAAGCCCGTTGGAAGCTGTATATCTAAATAAAAAAATTTAAATTATCAATGAACCATTCGAAAAAAGTCTCATTAATAATTCCAAAAAAGATTCATTATTAATTCTAGTATTAACAAAAATGTTTCTACCTGATATAGCTGATTTTGCCTTTTTTATAATAAAAAGTTCCTTTTTCATTGATCTTAGTTGAGTTGCACTCATTTAAATAATTTTCAGAAGTTGTACCAAAATATAAATATACAACAATAGACGTAACAGAAGAAAATGCAAAAAATTACCAATATTCCTGATTTTCAATACCACGAAACATAAATTTTTGAGTGTTAATAAAAAAACCATACAGTTTTAAGTTAAAATATAATCCTTTATATAGTAAGTAAAAAAAAAAAATTTGAAAAAAAATATATTTAACCCCTCCCTCAAGACGTCTGAAAATGACTACTTTTCAGTCATTTTTTCCCTAAATTAATGGTTTTAGGGGGGTCAAAAGTGATCCGACAGCGCTCAAACTTTTTGAGGCTCATTTATTATATATTTGCCCCAAATTTAGGAGGCATGGTTTTTTTGTTTTCAAAATTTACTTTTTTTGACTCCCCTTATATAAGGGGAGTAAAAAAAATATATTTATCAAAATTATCAAAAGTAAATTTTGATAATTTTGATAAATATATAATTATATATTATTTGACTCCCAAAATTTTCAGAGATTTCTTGAAATCTCTGAAAATTTTGACTTTTTAGGCGAATGGAAATTTTGCTTTTAGATATACTTGAGTTCCAAACTGAACAAGCTGCCTATATTTTGCCCATTTATTGCAAAGAGTTGTAGCTAATCAGAAAACTTATCTGTAAAGTCTTGTGGATGAAAAATAAATGCTACAGTTAATTTCATTTTGGCATATTTTAGGAATTGTTGGACTTATTACAAAGTTGAGTAGCGAGCTATCCAGAAAACAATTCTAGAAAAAATGAGACACATGTTGAAAGTGAGAAAAAAAAAGATCCTTCATATATAATATAGGGAAGTTTTGATAAATAAGGGTGCCAATCAGGGTTGCTATCTTAGATTGCATGATCGCTATCGGCAGCCCTGAATGTAATTGATAAGTTAATATTTGAGTAACTGTAAATTACTGTAGTAACTTAACTGGTTTTTTTGATTTAGTTTATAAGTAAATTTACTGTGATGTACTTTATCCATTCACTAAATCAAAGTAAATATAACTTTAAAAGATTCAAGGTCATTAAAGCAAAAAAATTGCTGATTTCTATTAGCATTGATTAACTAATAGAAATTTTTTAAAATAAAAATGAATTAATATATATTTTAATATACTTAAAAAAGTAAAATTAATAATATAAAGTTGTTGATAAAAAAATGATTTAAATTATTAAATAATAAGTTATTTTGGTGCAACGTTTTAAAAACAGAGATAAAAAATTTTTTTCATCCTTTTTTGTTAAAAAAAAGGATGAAAAAAATTCTCTTTGATGTCTTTTTCCTTTTCAACTTTTTTCTTTAACGACCTTTTAAAATGTTATTGGCTTTCACACAAAGATTTAAAGTAAATTAAATTTAAAAGTGCTTTACGCTGAATGAAAATCTCAGCATGAAAGAGTGAATGATTATACTTCTATTCAAAAGATAAATTTAGCTCAACATACTTTATGACAAAAACATTACTTTTAAGAATTGCCAAAAAAAAAAAGGTAAATTAAAAAAAGTAAATAAACAGCCAAAAAAAACAAGTTGCGAAAATATAAAAAAAAACAACAACAACTAATTGCGAAGGTGTGACAAGCAATCGCGATTCGCGATCGCTATACGTTTAATTCGAGAAATAGGGTTTCTGTTTGTGTAAATTATTTATACTACATTTTATTATAATCTAATTTCTTGATAATTTTAAAGATTTGTATAAAGTCACCTTATAAACTCCATAATGAAAGTGTTGTTAAATTTTAATGTCTTTCTTCATATGTCATGTTTTAAGAAAGAAACAAATAGCTTAGTTGCTTGTCTTTGTAGTCATTCTAATATAGATGTATCTCCTTAAAGGTAAGGAGAACATGCAGCAATACCATATTCAAGATGTGGACAGACAAGTGTAGTATAAAGAACTTTAAACATCTGTTTATCTATATAACTAAAGGTGGGTTTTATCATATCAAGTGCAGGATTTGCTTTAGATACTGATCTAGTTGCGTTTTGTTTCCATTTATTATTTCTAAAGTTATATTGTCATTTGAATCGGGTATGAAGTAATAGTGCTTTGAATTGTTTTTCCAATATGCATAACATGACACTTTTTACAGGTAAACTTGATAAGCTTTTTTTTGACCATTCAAATGCCTTGATAAGGTCATCTTGAAGAGCTGGTATCAAGTTGTTGTAAATTTAATTGACGATTTTAGTATCATCAGCAAACAGTTTAGATGTATTAGTTAGGTTTTTTGGTGAGTTATTAATATAGATTACAAAAAGAAGTAGACCTAAAACAGAACCTTGTGGAATACCGATAAAAATATCTTTCCAATTGAATTTAATTTAGGTAATTACTACTCTTTGCTTCCTATTTTCTAAGATCAGCTAAGTTATTGTTTTCCATGCAAATTAATACAAGGACCATATTGTACAACAAATTTGTTATACATAATTTTCTAGGCAAGAATCCATGTTATTGCATATTAATCAGATTATTCCTTATTAAGTGGTGTTTTTTAATCTTAAAGTGATTAGATACAGTTATTTGTATTTTGTATGTTGTTGATGTATTAGTATAAAAGCTTTTGGCATTGTTTTGCTCATTTCTTTCCTCTCATTTGAGCAATTTTTTTAGTGCCTTATAATCATTAATTTTGTCTTTTCATTTCCACCCAATAGCACAATTGAAGTTAAAATTATCTATCTTTTTTCAAGCGAGATTGACAGAATGTTTATTGGACCATAGATTGATGCGAAGACATCTAACGTAATACAGAACAAATTTTTCAATTCCAATATTATAGTAATATAAAAATACGTTATACATTTAATCGATTGTTTTTTCATAAAATAACAGAGCCCAGTTCATGTTGTTAAAGAAGGATTTCATATCTTAATTGTAATTAAGATATGAATTTTAAATTGTGTAATTTCCACGATTAAAAGCATGTTTGGTATTGTTTCAGAACTTGAACTGTAATGAGCTATTAAATTAACTAACATTTAAGTCAGTACTAGATAGCTTTTATTACAATCTTTAAGCATCAGATTATACTCATGGTTGCAGGCCTGATTATTTTATTCAGTAAGAGTCAAATCAAGAGTTATTGTGAAAGTGCCATCTTGTCTTTGAAAAGTTAGGGCATTGACGTGTTGAGTTAGAAATCTTCAGCTCAATCCTCAACTGTATTTACAAATGCAGATCTGGCAACCTCTTGTTATTAAAAAGTCGTTACACACTTCTATTTTTCTATAATACTTTTGAAAAGTTAAAGTCTTTCATTACAAGTACACAATGGTCATTTTGATTATTTAATTTATTTTTTGCAGCGCAAGTAGACTCTTATCTCTATATATTGATATTGCTGCTCCGGTGTTTCAGGGTTCATACATTAATAAATGGAGTAATCTATGTTACTTGGAAAATTTGTTTCTGCTATGAATTTCTCTGTCAATTATATTTTGAATTAAATTTATATCTAGATTCATATAAGACTGGAATTTTTTTTTATGAAGGTCACCAACTTGGCTACCTTACAGGGATCCTGTTCTGATTGAAATAATAATAGAAACTGTTCAAAAATCTTGTAACCAATCAGAATTAGAAACCTTAATATTATTTTGTTTTGTTATACTTTATGCTGGCCATTTTTTTTGTTTTTCTTGCACTTAATCAAGCAAATTTTTGTGAAAGATGTTTTTATGGTCAAAATAACAAGTTTACACTGTTTAAAGGGATCCCAAAGTGCTGAGACAAGTTGTTTTTAAAGAGAGTGATAAAAAAAAAATGCTTTAGGCTGAATTTTTTTGAGTAAAGCAAAATAATAAACATATACAAAAAAAACTTTGTTGTTTTACTTGAAGCTCTCTATCTCCAGACTTTATAATTTATTCAAGCGCGTTTAAATCCAAAGAGTTTATAAGATTCCAAAATAATTCCAAAGAGTATATAAAGTCATTGTAGGATTTTTTTTTTTTTTACATCAATTTTTTTTTTTTGAATCAATATTATTTGTTTTTGTTTTATTTGTTTTTTAAAAAAAGCGTTTATCATCAATCGTAAGAATTTCATTTAAATTTTATAATAAGCTAAATAAAAGAATATTTTTTATAGAGCGCAAATAAAATTAGGATTAGAAATATAATAAATATATAAAAAAAGACGTTGATCACCTTGTTGTATCAGGGCTCAATTTAACGGTCAGACATCATTACATTTTTATTTGCATTTGAAAAAAATTACTTCAAAGCTTATCTTTTAAAACGCTTAATTAAAGTTACGCAAAACGCTTTTACAAATTACTTCTATTAATTGATTAATAAATTAACAAATTTTATTTAAATTATTGAAAAGTAAAATAAAATTATTGACAAGAAAAAAATATAATATTTTTAAGTTATATAAACATTTCTTTCAAAAAGTTTAAACAAAAAATATTTTAAAATGTAAATAACGTAGTCTTTTTAATATCATAATTTTTAATTATTTTATGCTTTAATTAGTAAGTCAAGTTAAAAAAAAAAACCTTTTAAACAATTCTTTGTTAAAATAGAAACAAAAAAAAAAATAACGCAATTAAATCATGGGAAGACTTAATTTAACTTATTCATAATTTAAAGTAACTTAAAAAAATAATCTTTTGAAAGATTTTTAGAAAGACATGGAAAAATAGTTTCAAACATTTAAATTTATCATAAAAAATACATATCTCCAAAAAATAAAGTTTAAGTATAACATTTAATTTACACATAATGCATTTATTTTAAATGATCATTATAATTAATTTTTGATTTTATTAATAGCCTTTGCTTAAAATGATAACTTTAAAAAGATCAATCGTTAAAAGTTATTCCTAGCTTAACAATTTTTTAAATTGCATTTAAAATGTTAAAACATCAAAACAGCCCTTGTCAAATTGTAAAGAGAAAAAAAAAATAAGCGTTGTTAGTTACAGCGTGAAAATTTAAGTCTATATAAAAAAAACATACAATATTAAATTAAACTATTTTATTAAAAAACAAATATCTGCAATGAAATATTCTAAATAATAAGGAAAGAAACTAGAACTTCACTAGACTAAAGTTAAATAAACTGAATATCATGAAAAAGATTTCGATTGCATAACTCGGTTACCTAAAACTGTAAAAATTATATTTAGAAAATTTGATCAGACACTGTCCGACCCAAACAAGTTTTGATCAGACATTTTGTCCGGGACTTTATAAAAAATTTAGTTAAGCCCTGTTATATATTCTGAATTTTTTTTCTTTTTATGTAAACAACATGAACTTTTTTTCTAGTTCATCTAGGCCGTTTATTGCTATGACGATTTTGTTCTCGAAATGACAATTTACAAATCCGGATATGGTTTTAAATGAATAAATAATTTTTGGTAAATGACATCATTTGTTAGAGATATTTGCCGAATTCTTAAATTTTTAGTTAGAAAATATTTCACTTAACAAATTTACAGGCAGCTTTTTTATTAATAAAATCAATAATTAATGTTTCATGGCAATAATTCTAGACAGAGGGCGAATAAAATTGTAAATGTTTTGCAACACACGTTAAAAAAATAGTATATTTAATAATTTCCAAATTTATGTCGTATAGGGCAAGTATTTTACATTAAAACTTGTCTCTTAATATTATAAAAACAAAAAACTACCAGAATTGACAATAAAAAGTTTTTCGTTAAACGATTTCAGTTTTAAAATTGATTTGATAATGCTACACGTTTTGCAATCTTTAGCAACAATTGTTCAGTTTTAAAAATAAAATGAGCAATACTTTTTACAGGATAAACTTCATTAAATATATTCTTGCATGGTTAAATAAAAATTTCAAGAATATTTGTAACCAATGAAAAGTTTAGCAAATTAATGTTGTTAATTAAACTTTTAAAAAGTTAACTCATGAACTTAGAAAGCTAAACAAATGAACTTTTCAATTAAATAAGTTATTACATGCATCATTGAACAATAAGAAGTGCAAAGTTCTTTTTTCAACCATTGTTTTTATAAATAGTAACTGAAACATTAAGTCCAAAACCAAACTCATTTAATGTATAAATTTTTTTTTTATTTCTGCAAAAAACTTTTTTTAATTTCTGAGCTAAATACTTATACACTTCTACAAGTAACAGTGTTAACACTGCCTTATTTTAGAACTAAATTTAAAGAAGTTTTTTTTATGAAGGATTACTCAAGATTTTTTAACTTTATCAAGTGATATATATTTTTTTTTATAGTTTCACGATGACTCTTATTCGTTCTTGATTATGTAGAGAATTAGTTAAACCTTAAGAACAAACAAGTGTCTAGAGTGAAAACTTATGTACAAAACATTCAATTTGTTTATTGATAAATTTGGCTCTTTTCTATTGCAACTCTATTTTTGCCAATTTTTGTTTTCCTTAGTTTAAAGTGCTGTTTACTTCTGGGTCTTAATCTATGGCAATACTTTTTTTTGATTTTATAAACTTGTGGATTAATATTTTCTCTTTTTCAACTTTAGTAAACTTATAAACCCCTGAAATGTCTCCTGCTTATTTGAACTCCTTTCCCGCTTATGTAAACTCTTAAGCTTGACGGTGATATATAGTATCCCTGAATCCCTGATATATAGTATAGATATGGGTAGCAGAGTATGATTAAATATTGAAAAATTGCTCAAGGTGCAAAATGTCTAATCATACCATTAATACTACTATCTTTAACTCTTAGCCTAGATTACTTCTGTCCACATGGCAACGTAATGAGAAATCTATTAATGAAGAAGGTGTGAACAAGTCCATCTACTGGAACCCAGACTCTTCTGTAATTGCAGTAGTGGTAGGAAATATATAATTTTAATATTAAGCTGAATATTATTGCTTGTAGAAAATAATAGAAATTAAGCTGAATATTATAGCTGAAAGTTATGCTTTAGCTGCTAGAGCAATATTTTTTAGTATTATGGGTAACCTAGTTAAAGAGCAATTATTTTAGTTTTAGTTATAGGAAACGTAGTTAAAATTATTTTTATGAATCTAAAATAATTCTTGTTCAAGCTTTGATTGTATGCAACTTTAAATTCTTATTAATTAAAATTTTTTCTTGTTTAGACTACTCAATGTTTCATTATTCTTTTTGATTTGTTTGAGATTTCAAAAGAATATGCTTATTATTTAGAGCCAGTCAAGTAAATTTTATTTTTCTTAATTTGATTTTTCATTTGCTTAATTATCATTTTTATAGCTCTTGAATTTTTTTTACTTTTTATTAATAAAAATTGCTGTAGTTCTCATTTTGCAAACATTAATATAAGATAGTAATGTAAGATTTTCTTGCAATTAACTGCAATAGTTAATTATTTTACAAAA
Source organism: Hydra vulgaris (assembly GCF_038396675.1). Classification (NCBI taxonomy): domain Eukaryota; kingdom Metazoa; phylum Cnidaria; class Hydrozoa; order Anthoathecata; family Hydridae; genus Hydra; species Hydra vulgaris. The sequence goes on along the minus strand of NC_088926.1, from coordinate 20,557,132 downwards.
AATAATTGACTTTTGCAAGATTTTTTAAAATTGTTAAAAATTTTTAATTTATTACTCGCTGACTTTTTAAAAATACAAAATAATTGTTATTTTCAAAACCGTAAATGCATAATTAAAAAATAAAACAAATTCAAATATTGTTGTAACTGCATAATCCAGTTCCCGGCAAATTAAGGATGTACAACATGTCAGCGTTTTTTCAATATAGCCCAAGAGTGGCAATCTCAAAAAGTACTTGTTGTTATTTTGATGGACTTATTTTTTATGGTCATTACAAATGCAAGGTTGCAGGTTGCAATGTACCATTGGTAGCCCACTTTGATCCATCAAAAAAATCATTGTTCAATGTGATGCCAGTCCACATGGCGTGGGAGCTGTGCTGAGTCAAGAGCAGGATGAAGTGAAAAACTTGTTAGTTTTTCTTTAAGAACATTAAGTGAATGAAATTATGCCCAAATTGAAAAGGAAAGATTAGCATTACTTTTTGCAGTAAAAAAATTTCATCAGTTTTTATATGGGCACAAGTTTACTTTATACACTGATCATAAACCTCTGCTGGGGCTATTTTCAGAAAACAAGGAACTTCCTGCAAGAGCTGCTGCAAGAGTATTATGCTGCTACTGTCAGTATATGATTATAAACTTCTATATTGTCCTGGTGAAAAGAATGCAGCTGCAGATGGTTTAAGCCATTTACCATCAGATGCATCAAGAAAAAAGTCACTGTTAAAAACCATGGAGGCGGCTACACATCTAGGTTTCCTGAATTTTCTACAGAAGGAGGTTGTTTGTTGTGGGGGCAAAGAGTAGTGGTGCCAAGAGTGTTATGAGAAACAGTATTAAAAGAGTTACATAAGGTTCATCCAGGAGTGAGTCAAATGAAAGCTTTAGCTAGAAGCTAAATGCCGGTGGCCCGGAATTGATTTCGAAGTTGAGAATAAAGTAAGAATTGTGACACCTGTCAAAGAAATCATAAGTGTCCATTAACTAAGTCTCGTCCGTTGGAATCTCCAACTAGACTATGGAATAGATTTCACATTGATGTGACACAATTTTATCTCAACACTAGTTCTTTGATGACGTTAAAAACTTTTATTAAGTAGAAGATTAAGAAATCCATTGTCGATACTATTCTTGATGTCATCATCAAAATCAACGAAAAGCAGCTTCAAGGTATTTTTAGTAATAAAAGTTGTTTCTTTCAATCTGAAGACCCAGTTTATGTAAGAAATTATATATTAAAAGTAAGAAATGGTTCTCAGCCATCATTGTATTGGCAGTTGGAAATGTTAACTACAAAGTGTTGACATTGGCCGTATCCAGATTAGACATGTAAAACCAGATTGTAAAACGTCACGTAGAAGGTTTCATCAAATACCTGAAACAACTGAAATGTCAGTTCCAAGTGAAATCGTTTATGATAAATGCGACCCGATTAACAAGGATATTGATCCCAACTGTATGTGAACAGCTAGAAAATAAAGATGTTGGTCCTGAGAGACCTTGTGAACAATCTGGACTGTTTTCTGAGCCCATTGCTACAAAAAAACCAAGGTCAGGTCAAATCTGTTATAAATCAGCATATTTAGAACAGTATGAATGATTTATTGGTGGAGGATAAATCATTCATGCTGTTTTGTTGTAACTGCGTCATCCAGTTCCTGGTAAAGTATGGATGTACAACGTGTCAGCATTTTTCCATTATAGTCCCAAAGTGACAATCACAAAAATTACTTGTTATTTTGTTGGATTTATTTTTTATGGTTATTACAGCTGATTGTTGTTTTTGTTATTTGTGGTTAATTTCAGCATGTTTTCATCGATTTAAGCCTAGAAAAAAATATGGTTGTGTCATTTACTATATATATATTAGAATAATCCTGGAGGTCTAACTAATGACTTATAACTCATTTAGGTCATTAAAAGATCGTCCAAAAAAAGTTTTTGTTAAAAATAACTTTCATCCATGAAACATCTTTTTTGATGGACGAAAGATTTATTTTTATAAGATGTTTTTTGAACATTTTATAAAGTTTTATTGTCCAAAGCTAAATAAGTACATAAATGTACTTATTTTGCTTTGGACAATAAAACCTTATAAAGACATCTAAAGAACGTTTAAAAAATGCACCATGCCCACTGGGGTTTATGTTCGTACAAAGCAAATCCACTTTTATGAAGCTTATTTATCTTATATCGTTGTTTTCAGTAACTTTAATGCTTTTTGTAAAAGTACTTTTTTTTTATATCTGTTCTAAAAACTTATAGTTTATTGATACCTTTTTATTAAGTTAATTCCTTAATTTCCTTTAAAAGATAAATAAGTACTTTTAAAAAATTTGAAAATTAATAATAAATATAAATTGTAGCAGATAGTATAAACAAAAATAGTGCAAATAAAATAATTGGTTAACCAAAAAAGTCAATTTTCAATCTTTTTTTATCTCATTAACTTTTTAAACTTATAAAGTGAAGTAAAAAAAAATAATAAAGTGAATATAAAACATAACTAATTAACAGCTCTAAAGAAAAAGCTTTTAAAATATATACTTTGCCATTAAGCTTAAGTAATTAATATTTAGTAACTAATTTTTATAATATTTTAATTTTAAATTTTTTAATATTCTAGATATTAGATATTTATTATTGACATTGATAAAAATACTCCTTTTTTAGAAATTTAGAAGGCTTAGAGGGGGGTTACTGCCATCTAAATACTTTGTATAGATTAGCCCTAATTTTATTTTGTTTCTATTATTTTTAATATTCCTATACAATTTAATATTTAATATAATAAATACCTACACAATTTGAGTAAAGTTAGTAGAAAGCTGTTTTTTATGATTTTGTTTTTTCATTAGCGCTAAATGTTCAGTTGAACAACTTCAAAAAAATGGAATTCTGAAACTTGAGCTTAGCTATAAAGCCACAGTGTTGCTGAAGGGACAAATTACAAGGTAAATATTTTAATTACAAGGTAGATGTTTTTACTACAAAGTAGATTTTTTTATTACAAGGTAGATGTTGTTACTAATTACTCATTTATGGTATTGCTGATCTTATATTCAGGGACAATTTCAAGAAAATAGCTTCACAGAAGGTAATGTGAAAGTCCTTTTTTTTTTCATTTAGTGCTTCACCACGTTCCGATGAACTTTTTATTACTACAGATGAAGGTTGTATTTATCGGCTATCATGGTATGGAAATTTGATTACAGAACTTGCAATCCAGATTAGCGATCTTATGTTCTGTGTGGATCTTGAAACTCCAACTAGTAAGTTTAAACAATTTTATAAATTTTCGTTATTTCTTATATTTTATAATATTCTTTATTTCTTCAAACCTAGGTTCATCAGTGTGTTGTATTCGTGTATATCTTATCTTTTATTCGCAGACATATCTTGTCTTGTATGCAGTTACTATACTGTTATCTTATATACACAAACAGTACTATTAATATTGTGTGTGGAGATTTTTTAAACTCATTGTGGTCTTCAAGCTTATGTGCTTCTAAAATCTGTTTGCAGTCTTTGTGTTTAGTACTCTGGTAATATCGCATTTAACTAAGTTGATGATGATAATAATCATCATCACACATCATCATTATCATCATTGAACTTCCTGTTTACAAAAAAGTGTAATTAAAGTCTTTATTATTTCTTATTAATTTAAACTCTTAATTATTTTCTAAAAGTACAAATTTAAGAAAAAAAGTTTTTTATTAATAAGTTAAAGAAATAAAGCACTACTCACAACAACATACTTTTTTTTGTTCCTTGTTGTTACTTGTCACATTTTGTATTAGATTGTGAATATTTTTCAATGTCAAGCCTCATTAAACTAATAATGATTTTACTTTACAAGAAGAACTTGTAAAAGAAAGTTGGAGTCTGCAGTTGAAATCACAACATCCGAATAGTCCAGACTTGAATGTTTTGGATCTTAAGTTTTTTTTATTCAATACAAGCATTGCAACATTAGATGGTCACTAAAAATATAGATGATTTACATAGTGCAGTAGAAACAGTTTTCCAACAATTGAATTGAGACACACGTGATAGTGTTAAGACTACAAACATGTAAGGAAATTATCATGATGTCAAATGGAAACAAATTTTCCTTTTTTTTTTTTTTTTTTTGTTATTCACCTCCTCAAGGCCAAGAAGGCCACTACAGATGAGGAGGCTACTTAATAGTGGTTTTAACCTTCTCTTAACTCTATAACTCCGAAACACGAATCTTGACAAACAAGGCCGCTGCGCTGAAAAACAAGTTTTATAAGATTACTCATATAAATAAAGAAAAACTTTGAAGAATAAGTTGACTCTATAAATTTAAAATGTTATGCCAAAGCATTCGAGAATAAAATTTTTTTTTTTTAAATATTGAATTACTGAAATAAAAGTTATAAAATTAATAAAGAACTTATTTCTGACTCATAATTTTTCAGTTTTTTTTTTTTTAGTACTCTATTATTCTGCTATAACCCTGTAATATTTTGTGATTTGATCACCTATTTTCAAGTGTAAAGCTTGTTAGAAAACCTTGAGATAAGCACTGGCGTTAGCGCATTGGTGGTTAACAGAGAAGTGATTTTTTTCAATTTTGCGATAAAAATCGATTAAAAATGGCATTGAATTGCACTCAATTTTTTGATAAAGAGTAACTCACAATATAATGTCCAGTCATTCACTCTATAAAAATGACAGCATCGCGATTACCTAACTAAATATCTTATTTGTAACTAAGCGCCCCCGATATCTTGTCTAATTATCGAAATTTACCGCTTTACCAAAATTAATGGTATTGCGGCAACACCGGTGCTTACCTTGAGTATGCCCCTTTCAACCAGCTTCTTTTAATGACATTTATTTGATGACAGTTTATTACTTATCATCAAATGGCCAGTTTTTAGAAAAATTATAATTTCTTTCTTTTTAAGTTTTTATAACAAAAAATTTTCAGGATGATCTGCAAACAGTCCAGGTTTTTATTGAAAAGCCTGGGTGCGGATTCACAACTTTTGCGTAACTCTTGCGTAGCTGAGCAAAAGTTACGAAAAACTTACGCAAAATATTTTTTGCGTAACTATTTGGTATTCACAACTTTTTCGCAGCATTTGCGTAAAGTTAAGGTTGCACATGAGTTACGCAAAACTTAGGCAAACTTACGTAAAAACTTACCCAAAATTTAAAGCAAATATTTTATAACTATTTGTATAAAGCAAGTAGTTAGTATTACTAATTCTTTTTTTTTAACAAGACTAACAGGGCAATGTAACCAAACAGTAAATGTTTCTTTTTTAAATTTACTCACAATTATTTTTTGTTGTTGTTGGTATATTTAAAAATGTAGTAAAACCATATAGGGGCTATTCAAATAATACGTGACTTTCTTATATGGGGTGGAGGTGTTTGAAAGTGTCATTAAATATCACATGGGAGAAGGGGTGGTTAGCCACAGTGTGACATGACAAAATTTTTAAATTTTATTTTTTAATCACAGCAGAATAGTAAACCTTTAGCATAAAAGTACAAACTCAAACATATATTTGTTGAAAAATAATGTCACGTCACAAATAGGGCGGGGAGAGATTGTTTAAAATGTTAAATATACAAAGAAGGGAGTTTAAAAACAGCAAAAAAGTGTTTCGTTGTACTTGAATAGCCCCATATAGCATATACGTGCAATTACTTTTAAAAGTAATAGCATATATATGATAAACATTCTTTCAATCTATTTTGATATCTATTAGGAAAATAATTAAAATAATTAATAATTGGATTAAAAATGGAACAAGTAGGAGTTGGTTGGTTTTTAAATGAGATATCGATTATTAACAAAATGCTACACGCCTATTATTTTAAATATAAACATTAAAAGCACTTATTAAGAAATAAATAGGGCATATTTATTCAAATCCAAATGGGTAATATAAATTGCATTATACATAAGATAATTATTCGGCTTCCTGTATGATGCCATCAGTAAATGTCAATTAGTTTTATTTAACCCTAACTCTAAACCTGCATTGAACTTTATTTGTAAACATTACTGGCTAAATAAACTAGCTAAAATATTCAGAAAACTAGCATTTGAAAGAACTTTTTTTTCTATTTTTAATATAAAAAGAAAAAGAAAAACAACATGAAATTGATATTTTGAGGCATTTTTTTGGCGCCCATACTGGTCCTATAGTACCAAAAAAGGTCTGGGTTCACCCCTGCTCAGATCATGTAACTTATCTTGCATTGCTTCAGGAAGTTAAAACAAAGTACTTTAATTAAGCATAAAATTTCACGTTCATAAAATAATAAAAGTACTAAACTAAAGTGTTTTTTTTTACTTCTTGTTTTCATTCTTACTTCTCATACCCTAAGGTATAAGAAAACACATGATAATTATTACATTTTCATTTCAATGGTGTTGTTTTATCATATAATTGACTTCAATCAAAAACACTTTTATTTGGAATAGGGAATGACAGTTTCATTAAATAAAGAAATTGCTTCAATAAATTCAAGAAACACATTTGATTGCATTCTAGTATATTTGCAGAAATACATTTTATTGCATTCTAGTATATACATGCAGTATAAAAAAGTTTGACTCTTTGTCAGAGCAAGTATTGATTAAGTCATAACAACAAGTATTGTAGTAGGTTTTCAAGACACCAAATACAGTATAATCTAATAGCTACAACCAGTGTAAACAATATGCTTTCATCTCAAGAGTTGTAATACTATTTTCAACAGCAACAGATAATAATTCTACTGAATTGTGAAAAGCACTATCACTCCATTTGGACTAACTGGTGGATAAAGGAACTTTTTATGGAATTTCTGCTCTTTGCAATAACAAACTACACCAACGAGATTTCATATAGATATACAAAAAAAAAGATCTACCAAAACTATTTAAACTATAACAGAATATGTTTATTATTTGCAAATAACAACATTATTTACCAAGAAATTAGGCTTTAAAAAACAATTTTAAAGCCTAATTTTTTTAATAATTTAAATTATCCATAGATATTAATATCTCCTGATAATTGAAATAATTAAAAACAGAGCATTATTATTCAAAATAATCTTAATATTGTTATATCTTTAATATCTTTGAATAATTA
>NC_088926.1:20542500-20545000 GCF_038396675.1 Hydra vulgaris | reverse complement strand
ATGAATGAAAAGATTGCTGCCCCATCCCAAACTCTCAGTCGATGTAGCAGCACTCCACTGCGAGTCAGGCAATTTGTCAGTGGATGTATGTACTGAAGCCCCAAGCAGCAGACTATTTCAGTATGATGTCACACTGCTCACCTAAATCAGCAATATATATATATATATATATATATATATATATATATATATATATATATATATATATATATATATATATATATATATATATATATATATATATATATATATATATATATATATATATATATATATATATATATATATATATTTATATATATATATATATATATATATATATATATATATATATATATATATATGTATATATATATATATATATATGGAAAACCTAGCCAACTAAGAAATTGAGTATAGTATTGTATGAAAAAATTCGCAAAATTGCGTACATAGACTTAGACCAAGTACCATTGCAAGAGTTGACCATGTTCAATGAAACGGACTGATAAACAAATGATTTTTTTTAAATTTTGTAAAATACAAATTTTTTGTTAATTTGCTTTTTAAATTTATAAAGTTGATAACTCAAGAGATTTTCATTTTCAAAGTTTGTCCAGATTTTTAGTTGTAACATGTTATATATATATATACATATATATATTATATATATATATATATATATATATATATATATATATATATATATATATATATATATATATAATATATATATATATATATATATATATATATATATATATATATATATCTTATATATATAGTAGGGTGGTCCACGATACAATGATAAAAAATAAATGTTATCAGAATGCTGCTCCACAAGGTTTCCTTCATTCCATTCGGTAATAGGAATGTTCAGGACAAATTTTGGTTAACTTGGAACATATTTAGAGGTAGCAACCAAAAGAACAGTTTTTATTTTAAGTTCGTGACAGGGTTCTCGCTACATAAAAACTGGTTAAAATTGTGTATAGCATGTACAATTTTATTCATGTATTATTTCATTAATCTATTGGTCTTAAGTAAGCGGTGTATGAACTTAGACCAATAATTTTTAGGAATTAAGTACATAGTTGCTTTTTGTTGATTGGCGATTATTAGACCATTGATGAATTTAGAAACAATATTAATATTTGTGTTAAATAATTTAATGCTGTTTTAATGAATTACAGTACTTTACAAAATTTCTGTGATTGTTTTTTTATATCATAGATAACAATGATGCAGCCTATGACCAGAAGTTCACCACAAGTTTGGCTGATTGGCAAGTGTGAAGAGAAAATGCTTGGTTCTGGATTGCCGACAAATGGTGCAGTCTTGAAAAATTTTATGTTCCACCACATTGAAAATGGACTAACGATTGCTAGAAGTTCAAAACTGGCTATGGATGCGACTTTAAAAACTTGGGCGAAGGCTAGGATTCCTACACAACGTATTGACTCTGGAGTGAGGAAACTTTGCAAATTATACGATAAATACTGTTTGTTGAAGAAACATTGACTAACGCAGAAAGATGGTTGCCGGTTCAATAAGGAACAGTTTAAAGCTGATCTTGAAGAACTGTTTGATATCTCATGCAAGGATGCCATGCAATTCATGACCAATGAAAAGGACAAGCAGTTCTTGCAAATGCAACAAGAAGATCCCTCAAGTGCCAGCATGGCTGAAATTGACCAGTCATTAGTCGACAAAGAATTAGTCCTGTAAAAGAAGCAGAATTTCACTAGAAGCTGCTAGATTAGAGAAAGTTCTATTACAGTAGACTGCAGTCCCATCTACATCTCTTGTTCAACTTGATTCAGACAGCGCCTCCTCATCTTCTCCTGATTTTAATGATAATTTTGTCATCCCATCAATATCAACCAATTCTACACCAGCTTCAATAAAGTTAAAGAAATCTATCATCACGAATGAAGTGGCATCTGCACTTGACCGAGTCAACCTTCCTGATCAAGGTGCCATGTTTGTTGTTGGGGCAGTGGCACAAGCGCTCAGTGTGGAGTTAGATGATGTAGCTTTGTCTCGTAGTACCATTAAACGTGCTCGTATGGCCACACTGAAGGCAGTAGCAACTGCACAACAGGCATCATTCTCAGCCAATACGGATTATCCGTTAATTCATTGGGATGGAAAATTGCTTCCAGACATTACCAGCCACAGCAAAGAACTTGTAGATCGAATAGCTTTCTTGTTACTGGGAAAGAAAAGGAGCAATCCCAAAGATTGAACGTGGCACAGGCAAAGAACAGTGTTATACCTGCTTATGTACATTAGAAGACTGGCAACTCAAACCATTGATTCAAGGATTTTTCTTCAATACAATCGCTTCCAACACAGGATTGAACATCGGTGCCTGCACTCCACTTGAAAGAGCTCTGAAAAAGGAACTTGTATGAATTGCTTGTCGCCATCACGTGTTTGAGGTCGTGCTTGCCAATGTGTTCTCTGCTATTCTTGGACCATCCAGTGGACCTGAAATAGGCCTGTTTAAACGATTTCA